>NC_090072.1:7122816-7166340 GCF_038355195.1 Osmerus mordax | reverse complement strand
TCTCTCTCTCTCTCTCTCTCTCGTGATATTTCTTTCATATATATTCCGTCTTTGTCAGGCTTACACTTGAGACAAAGAAGAAAAGGAGTCAACCAAAAACAAAACCAAAGTGTAGAGGAGGCACAAATACACAGTGAAAATGTCCAACAGTCCATTCGAGCATTCCTCACCATTTTCTTTTCTACACACCAAGCTGGTTTATAGGAAAAGAGCATGCTGGGTACTTTCTTTTCTCCAAATACCTAGAGACGACTAAACCAGGTGACAATGGCACGCAAACAGATGCAAACGGATACACGAGGTGTTGTCAAAAGAGCAGAGAACCTATTCAATCATGTAGGGCGAGAACTTAGAGACGCTATCCACCTGTTCATCTGAACCACAGTACCTGTTGGTCTTTGATTGATAGATCCCATGTCAGGGTGATGGTGGTTGGTGACGATCGCATCCTGAATGCTGTTGGTCTCCAACAATTTCACCAGACACTGTATTAAGTCTGAAGTTCAACATTTAGTTTGGGAGCTCAAATTGAGGCTTCCCTCCTTCCGTGCAGAGGTATTCACCCGTATCTCTTAACTACACACCTTATGCGATTGCCACGTAGATGTCAGTGCTAAAGGCCACCGCCGCCAACACCCTCATGAACGTGGCAGCTGTATGGATCTACATTTCAATAATTAACACCTCACAATTTCAACATAATGACTGTGAGGCGGCAAGAGCGGCGTCATTAGGCACTAATAGAGATTCATGGCTTAACGGAAGCCATTTTTGTCATATTCCCTCTCTCCCTCGCTCTCTCTCTCTGACACTCCCCCCCCCCCCCCCCCCCCCCCCCCCCCACACACACTCTTTTTCGTCTTCGCCCCATCTTGGAGCCAGTCAGTGACTAGACACCCTCTTCTTAAATAAATCACTTAAACGAGAGGGCTTTCAATAGCATGTGACATGGGATGAGTGAGGTGTCACACTGGTTACCATGTTGTCCCTCTCTTTCACTCTCCGTCTTTCTCCCAAGCGCTCGTCTCTCTCTTTCTCCCTCCCGTCTACCGTCCACTCTCAGCCCCCCCCCCCCCCCCCCCCCCCCCACTGCTTCCGCTTTCGCCTCTCCTTCAGTGCCCCCTCATCCTCCATTCAGCCTCCTTCTCTCTATTTCACCCTCTGACATTCTGTCTTGCTAGCAGGGCAATCTTATAACCTTCACTGTGCCGGTGGTGGAAGCAGAGTCCTTGTGAGTGCTCAGGAGAAGTGTGCCTGGCTGCGTGTTTGTGTGTGTCTCCGTCAGACTGAGGGGCAAGGGGCTTGGCATCGCGCCAGCCTGCCACCCGCCAGGGAACATCCAAACAGAAGGGGGAAACACGAGAGAAGCACGAGAGAGGCATTTTTGAGAAACGCAGTCGCAATTGGGGCAGAAATACCGTAATTGCTCCTGCCTGAAAATGACTGGATTACCTACGACTGTCTAATCACCGAGTGCGATAACCCACACTAAGAGGGAACGAGGCAGGGATTGGTGGAAGGGTTTTAGGTTGGTTTGTTGAAATAACACGGAACAGCAAAGGAAGGCCTCATTAAAGAGTAAACGCACAGTAGGAACTTTGATTAACAAGGAGATTGCAGGGAAAGAGACCCAGAAGAGACCAATCTCCAATTAAAGCGATAGACTCAGCACTTAGCACTCTCAACACTTTCAAAAAAGTGTGGGTGGGTGAGTTGGAATCAGCACTGTGTGTGTGTGTGTGTGTGTGTGTGTGGGAGTTCATCTCTGTGTGCGTTTTAATATGCGTACATCTTGGCAGATGCATTTGTGCTCCTGTCTACGTGTGCCTGTGTGTGCGAGTGTGTGCATGTGTGTGTGTGTGTGGTCGCGCATCTGTGGAGGCCTGTGTGAAAGAGAGCAGGCCCGGAACGAGGACCTGATAGATTATGCTGGCGCATTCAGCCATTAGAAAGGGAAAAGCATTTCCACATGCCCAGATTCACCTCTTTAACACTGCAATTTATCCACATTGGTAATCACACCCTTCCTCCGCAATTACGGAGCCACTCCAAAAAGCAGCGGAGAAAAAAAAAGATGAGGTAAATGAATGTCTATTTCCGGAATGTGTTTTCCTCAAACCATGCTGCCTTCCCGGGTGTGTTGTATGACAATCCAGTTATGTACATAGTGTCTCTTCCTACTGTAGCTATGAGCAGATAGATAGTAAGGAATTTGCGTTCATAGGCGATCCTATTTAATACTAGTATACCATTTCCATAAATGTTTTATGTCCTTTACTTATGCAGGTTAAAAGCCATGACACAGAATATTTTACTAGAAACCGAAGATTATTGCATATATGGCTTAACAGGCAGCAACGGCCATTCCACCAAATATGACTGAACTGTGGATCCAGTACTGAATGGGTTACAACGAATAACTGTGATATTAATATATAAAGATGTCATTGAATTCAGTCCCTCTATGGCAGGTGCGTACAGATGACATCAGGGTTTCATGGGAGACAGCGTGCCATGAGTGCCTCGCAGGTTAGCCAGTGGTCAGCTGTCACCAGATGATGAGGTAGACTATTACATCCAGTTAGCATTTCAGTCCTCCCTCCCTTCACACATGAGGGGACGTGGATGTGGCCATCCAGGTGAAAACAGGCTCTCGCTGGCTAATGCTACCGTGATGCTAATGCTACCGTGATGCTAATGCTACCTTGATGCTAATGCCTCGCACAACACTGCACGACCGAGGCAGGGACGAGAGGAGGCAGAGCTACAGTTGTTGCATGGGGCATATGATATCTCGTGTTAATGCATATTCAACTGGCAACTTTTTGACCCGGTTAGCTGGCCAGCTGGAGTTTAATACGGAGCTCCTTTGGTCTCCTGCGTGGGTGCCAGAAGGCTTGGTAGATTTATATTTATTTATTCATAATCCTTAAGTATATCATAATTTCACTGTTTAAAGTTAGTTTTAATTCAGGAGAAAATGGTTGATATAAAAAGATAAACATCCAGGGCGTCCTCATCTGATTTGTTTCTTATAGCTTTACAGAGAGAGAAAAAAAAGAAGAAAACAAAGAATCCACATTCAGTCGTGGACAAAGGAGCAGAAAAAAAGAGAGAGAGAGTTCCAGCCTTCTCACGCAGGTGCTGTGGCTCACTGCAGCAAGGCAGGCGGTCGTCACCGCGACGCATCACGCCACAGACGCCATGTTGAAACGACAGCCGCCCTGACGCCTCGCATCGATTCCACGCCTCCAACCTGTCGGCACAGACGGGGACGGCGTCGGGCCGCAGGTGTGCAGAAAACACGCCAAAACAATCATGGCGGCTTGATTCGATTAGGCCCCTCCTGAACCGGTCGGTGCGTTATTAGCGATTGATTATTTATCCTGGCGGAATGAATTAAAAAACAATTACAAGATCGGCAAACGGCTAATTAGCCGACGCGGCTTCGTGGCATATAGCTCTGCGATTCCTTATTCGATCTGAATCAGAGGCTTGATTACATGATTATATGACTGGGCTCGGTTCCTGCACACCCTGTGTCTGGCTGCTGGGCCCCCTGCTGTGCATTGCAGGGTTCTACATTGTCTTTATTAGCGGAGGACAGTAGGGGGGGGGGGGGGGGGGGGCGTGTTTCTCTTTCTGAGATGGATTGCTCGACCGATCTGTTCTCCCTCTGTTCTCCTGCCTTCTTTCTTTCCTTGCTTACACGGCGGTATCTTTTTAGCATGTTGAGACGGACAAAAGATCTTACTGGAAGGGTCGGTAATTACACCCTAGCTCATTTCGTTGGGGAGGGGAGGGGGCGACCGTTGGCTCCCGCGATCAAGGTCGGAGCGGATTCGCCATGGCAACGGCACGCCGAATCCGTTCTAATTAGTCATAATACGGAAGAGAGAGAGAGGATGGGGAGGTCGGGAGGGGTGGAAGCCGGATGTGAAATTGCTTGCTTTCTTCCAAAGCAGGGCCTGGCAAGCATACCCAGGGACACTTTCATTTGGAGGGGTGGTCTTTCGTCCGTGAGACAACTTCAGGAGGCCTCAGAGGTGTTGGGATTCATTAAAGCTGTGAAGGTGCGTGGTGTTAGGAGGGCGGCCGGGACTGGTGTGTTGACCTCTGACGAGGCTGACCTCTGGGAGGGACCCGCTTGTTAAACAAGAGTCTCTTTCACAGAGAGAGGACAGAGATGAGCATCTGCTCTGGAGACGCCGAGGATAAACGAGCGGGGAGGAGGCAGGGATTCAAGGTTGAAGGGTGGGGAGGAAGAGGAGGAGCAGGAGGATATTCAAGGTTCAGAGCGGGGAGGAAGAGGAGGAAGGCTAAAGGGTGGGGAGGAGGAGGGGGAGGAGGATTAAAGGGTGGCGAGGGGGAGGAGGAGGAGGAGGGTTAAAGGGCGGAGAGGAGGAAATAGATGTTGGCTCTCTGATCAAAGCAGCAGAGCCCCTTCAGGAATGGGACGGGCGCTCAATCCAAAGGGCAGCGTTGATAATCTGTAGAGTGCATGGAGGCGCACGCGTGAGCAGGGCTAGTACAGGGAGGTAAGTGACAGATCTGGCACTGCTAGAGAGACCCGGCCATGCTCAGGCGAGCATGGTTCTGTTCTGAGGGGAAAAGTGGCTGTATAAAAATAATCCAATTTCCCTACAAGCCTCAGGTCCAGAACACTCTTTGAAAAGTATATGCACTGCGTCAAAGACTTCTTTAGTGCAATTGTCAAAGAAGCGACTGGCTTCAGCAATAATTGTTCTGACGATAGACCGGGTGAAATATAACAGCCCATCAAGCAAAGGCAAACAAAGGTGTGCTCATGGGCATAGCCGTCATAACATTTCCCCATTGCGATTGATGGCGTGAACCAAATCGGCAATTAATAAAATCAATATCGTATCCCGCCTGTGTGAGATTCCCGTTAGGAGCCTGGGCTCTCTGGCATTACGAGGCAGGTCTGATGGAGCTATTCTCCAGCCTGATCGAGAGATGGAGGGGAGAGCTGTAACTTATCCTGACAGAGTGGGCTTCTACACCAGAATACTGATGAAAACCTCCTGAACAGGGAGAGAGGGGGAGAGAGGGATAGAGAGAGAGAGATGGAGATAGTGCGGGAAAGAGAATGAGAAAGAGGGGGAGAGAGAAGGAGACGGAGCGACAGAGAGTGTAGAGAGGTGGATTTGAGTAAGATAGAGCTAGAGAAACACTAAGCCGGTGAGAGTTTATATGAGAGTGAGACAGAGAGAGAGAGAGACAGAGAGAGAGAAAGGGGGAGGGAGAGAGAGGATGGGAGCGAGCCAGAGGAGGAGAGAGGGGGAGTCGGGGAGAGAAGTGAAAGAGAGACAACTTGTCAGTGCGATAGAGTCAAGACTTCTCAACAGCAGGAGAGGTTGAGCCACGGCTGGCTGCTTTGCTTATTAGCAGTTTAAATCCCTCACTCTGTTGAGAACAGGGCGGCAAGGGCTTTCATTTACAAGACCCTCTCCCCATCTCGCCACTGCTTTATAGTTTCATTTTAAATCCACTCTTTGTCATGCCAATAAAATGGTAATCATTCATCCATTAATACGCAAACAACCAGTCAGTCAGTCAGCTAGGAATTGTGCTAAACTTGTCATTCTGAGCAGGTAGATATAATCACCTGAGTGTGCTACACAAACACAAAACAAATCTTTTCTCTTCCCCCAGCATAGTGCCATGGTGTGTTCTATTAGGCCATGTCTGCCTTTATAAAACTGACAGGTAAACAGGCTTCATCTATGATGTTCTGTTAAATGCTGATTCTAATGCTGAAGGGCAATTGATTGAATCAGATGAAATCTAAAGAGGGCAATACCATCAACTCCAATACAAGACACTTGCAAGATTTACTTGATGATCTGGCATTCATAGCTAAAAGTAATTAAAAACATAAAAGTTATTGACTTTAGAGTTCAAAAATAGATGAATAATAGATAAATATATAGTAAATGAAGTAAATGATTCAGATAAGAACATGTCTTATTGTTACAATTGTTTATTCTAACTGTCAGTTATCCGTATTATTAGCCTTTGGTATTAAATAATATTAAAGTTGGATTTAAACACTGACAGGTAATAATACCACCTGACTCACAAATAGCATGATACATTTAGTCATTTAGCAGATGCTCTTATCCAGAGCGATGATGTTATGAAATCCCTATCGACAACTATGAACTGATATGTATTTCAGATATAGTTCAAAAAATAAACTTTCAATTCAGATTTTTGGTGGTGTACGTTACTCAGGTTTCACATATGGAGGTTACCAAAACACAATGAACAAGGTCACATGATAATGACCGTGCAACTTCCTGTCACTTCCTGTTCATCTGTTTGCCTCTACCCCATGCTAGGGATTCAATTCCCAGACCAAATGTCCCATTGCTAGTGAAATTATGGATAGCTTTAGGGTGTTTCATCATTCTACAATGGCTGAAGGCATTGCTATTCTGAAGGGTTCATCCATGGGTCTGTTGTGGAGTTTTAGGGGATATATTAGACGTAGCTTAGCACAATGTAAACACCATAAGGATTTGTTAAATGCAATGGTTAAAAATTAAATGTAAGTCTAATGTAAAGTAGGCTTGTGTTGCTTTGACACAATATAATTGAAGAGCCATATGAATTATAATGGTTAGAATCTGCTGTATGTTCATATTTGAATGTTAGTATTTGAATTATAACGCTAAGCAGGGAGATTCAGGTCAGGTACGGTCATAGGATTAAAGCTTTAACATAGTTGTGCTTCTGTCAAACACATGCATACTGCATCTATAGTTCTAACTGAAAGTGAGCACTTCAATCAGTCAAATCAGTCTTGTCAGTTGAAAAGCTGTGGACAGAAAAACCTCAGTGGACATGTAAATGTCAATACTGATTTACCGAAGAATAGCAGAATAGCAATTCCACTGGAAACAACTCGAATGTCATAGTTGGCTCAAAATACCCATGGGAATCAATAGCGTGTGGATCAGGAATCAGATAGGAGCGGTTACATATGAGTCAGGCTGTGTCTGATGTGTCTTGTGGTCATCTACTGTGAACATGAAGGAGACGGGATGATCCATGTGTGACTGAAATGTGATATGAGAGGTTATGGGAGACTAAACTGTTTGGGTTGGATGTAATGGTAAAAATTGTCTAAATGCTACGATGTATTCAAAGAGTCGTTTGTCACGTTGAAGAAAGTCAATAACATGCATCCTGGCATACAGTATGAGTACAGTTTATGAATACAATAACGTTTCATATCCCCGGGCTATATGTTCATATTTGTGTCCACAGGAATCTCATGAACAATCTTACATCTGGTGTTAAAATGTCTGAAGACAGTACAGATCGAGGGAAGCAAAGCGTTATAGAAAACACGAGATACACTGCGTCGCTTTGCTGTTCCTCTGAAGCACATACACACGAGTAGAAGCTGGAACAGGGACCGCTGGATGAGGGAGAGAGGAATGAAGAGATACGTACTGTACGGCACACATTCGTACTGGACCTCCAGGTACTTATAGGTCCCAGGGCACGGGTCAGGAAAGACGTCAGGTCCAGCCACCACCGCACACTGAGTCCGGTTATTGCATCTGAAAGACAACAGGAAGGTCACAGTGAATTGCACAGTCCCACACCTCCAACCGTGTAAATGGAAAACTTCCGAAAATAGACAAAAGCTAAGCTAAGGCCGTGTTAGCCAATGTTTACAATATTTACAACATGGCTAATGAGCTAGAGAGGATATCATTACACTGCTCAGATTAAGAACTCGGCACATTTGCAGGTTCACTGGACATTGATTGCCACACTGTCAACGGTAGAAAAATCCATTTGATGAGGTAGAAGGGAGTCGGACTCGGGCTTAAAAACAAAAAAACAATTGCTCCATCAAATGAAATCTGGAGCAGGGATACGGCGTGAAGGATGAGATGAGGACACAGTCGGCTGAGTGCAAAATCAGCGCAGATCGTGAAAGAGGTCTCACCTCGCCTTTCATTAAAAACACAATTACTTTGCCGCCACTGTCTACGTCGGTCGTTTTGCCACTGGCAGCCATCAATCAAAGCTGGGTCCACGTACACTCAAGAGCTCCAGCCACACATAAATGCCAAATTCATCGCACGGCGTTAACCGTTTAATGCTCGTATCTGTATTGATTGACGTGATCTGCTGTCCACAGATGGATTAGCATAAGGGGAGAAATTAAGAGAAGGGAGATCAATGTTGAAGTTAAAGGTCGTGGACTCCACCGATCAGTACTTCAGCCTGACTCTGCATATTCCTCGACAACACACGCATGCTCTATAGCGTTAGCAAACCTGCCTAGAGACACAATTCGTAAAACAACACGACTGTATTTACTTCTCGCCTCGTCCATTCACAATGTGAGTCAACAGGGGTCAAGGTGCATCTGACACGATGATTCATGTGGCGCGATTAAAGGCGTCCCTACACCTTAATTAACATTGATTGGGCCGCCGGGCTAATCAATCGCTCCAGTGAGAGCGAAGAGTGAAGCTTCCCCATCTCATTACAGACGGGGGCTTTAATGAGACATGGTCCGAAGCACAGCCCCTATCTGGCCTTTATGAGTCCGCGACCCCCCCCTGCAACCACTCACTCACCCAGATTACAGGGGCGACAACCTCAGTCAGCACGTGTGCCTGGATGGTAGCCTTCTCTATGAAGAGTTAATTTGGTGCCAGTAAATGGCAGTCAAATAAATAAGGGTCAAGCCTACGAAACTGGGAAACAATTATCGAGGCTTGGCTTCATCAATTGGCTGTGGTTGTTGTTCTTGAGACTGGCTTTGTAATTGCCCGGCGAGAACGGGAGCTGCGGTAGAGCTTCAGATGGAATTAGAAAGCAAGGTCGTATGAGAAGATGTGATTGGACAGATAGCTTCTGTGAGTCTATAGCAATGTGAAGGCAAGCAAACCAACACGTGCACACACACACAAACATATCCACACACACACTTGCACATGCATATGACCCGCATGTGTGCAAATCACGGTGAGAGAACACAAACACATGTGCAATGCTAATCCCCTACACCAAAAAAACAGATGATATTCCCTCTAGTTCGCAAGCGAAGAGTTTATAATCTCATTGCATGTAAAACCTCAAACGAATGCTTACATAAAACCAATGTATCTGATCCCATTAAACATGGACCTGAATCTCATGAAAACATGTTGACAGTGTCACGGAAGGCTCGAGTTCAGAGCGGGTCATACAGTATTTTTCAACTTTAATCATGCAAAAAAAAAAAACTTCCTGGATTAAACAACATTACTTCTCAAGTATGTGGACTGCACACTTAATCCGTGCGTTCAATCTATCTTGACCCATTTTCAAAATCCCTTGGATGTCGTGGCATGTTTCACGCCACGTTGGGAAAAAAAAAACTACTTCCCATCTGAATCTTCGTGGCCCACCACAGAACAGAATCGAAGACAGCAAGCGAGAAGAAAATTGAAATAATTTGAATTAAACACATTAAGCTCAAATCAATGGCTGAGTGGGAGGGAATCAATAGTAGGAGCTTCTGGCATAGCCACATGGAGTTACCACTTCACAATTACCAATTAGAGGATAATCAGGGTTGGATCAGGCACTTGGCTCCGATGGGGCCCTTTGAACTAGCAGGGCGAGGGAATGGATTTGCCTGGCGTGATTGATTCAAATATGTAAATGAATAATGGGTTCACGTGGCTAGATGAATGCGCTCTAGTTAGACAGGAAAGAGACTGGAGAGGGAGAAACTCCGACAGTGAACATTTAAGGGGGGAACGTAAGTGCAGAGTAAAAAAAGGCTGCCGGTAACCTACCGTATGAGTTGGCCCCGTTAGGAGAGACATTGATGTTTCGTTGAAAGATACGAGAAAACATGTACTTGTGAAAATGACTGAGGCTAAAGCAGAAAACCATCCGTGGACGCCATCCACTTGAGGGAAGAAACCCTTCAGTATCTGAATCTGTCAGTATGATGTCATGCTATATCATATTATTTACCGCAGAATCGTCCCTCTTGTCCACTTGTCATCACGTTGTCAACTCAATGACATTTGAAAAAAGACTGTTTCATTTGGACTTTTTCCCAAGATGCCCAAGCATACTTATTGTCAGAAGGGTCTCACGGGGACTGAAAGGCGACAAAAATCTGTGGAGAAAATCAAACAGCGACACTTTGCTGCCATCCCTGGCCAAAAGCCTCTTTAAAAACTTTTACTGCAAAAGACAGGCAAAACTTAGTTTTCCCCTCGTCAATTGTTACTTCTAACACCCCCCCCTCCACACACACACACACAGACACAAAACCCCTCATCTTCTGCCGGTTGTTGGAGCGGAGTAGATTAGGCCACCAGACAGCCTGCTGATGATGGAGGTACTGGCACAAAGCACCCGGGAGTCTGGTGTAAGCACAATCCCTAATCACTCTAATCGCCGTTGATCCTGCCGCAGCCACCGAACCACAATCAGAAGAGGCTCAGGCCTAGGCCTCTTCAAACTCTCCAATCCCTGCCACAGACAGTCAGACCTCGCCGTGGCCCGGGTCTGGCAGGGAAATACACACCGGCCTTTTGTCAACCGTAGGACAAATGTGGGTCAGCATTGGCGACGCAATAAAAACGAAATTGGTCTGCGTGAATCTCCTGCTTTGTGTAAGGACAAACTCGATGGAGTCAACATGTCTTTTACAGTCGAAAGGCGGGGCAGAAACAATCAAAATTGTCTTTGTTGAAGCAGCTGCAAACTAAATATCCGAGTGACTTCACACAGAAACAAATCAAATGTGGGGGAAATAGATTCCCGGGAGAGTTTCAGTGAAGAAAATCCCTGAATTCTCCAACTGTACAATTTGATTGAGGTATAAACCATGAATCTGGTCCTAAAAAACCACCCACCCACACATTGACACACACATTGAGTAAAAGGAAGTCTGGGTTAGGGTTAGGTTAAGTGTCTCCCTGTGGCCTACGAGAGAGAGAGAGAGAGGTTTACTCCTACCTCCTAGACCAGCACAGTGTGTGTTATTACCCAGCATCAAGAGACTGGAAGGCAAACCTTTGGTCCGTGTTCTTCCGAGACAGTAAGAGCAGTCACATCAGGCCCTGCCTGGACAGGTCTGAAATGAGTGTGCGGTTGCGTGAGGGAGCAAATGTATGTGTGTGTGTGTGTGTGTGTAGGTTCCTTTGTGTGACTTGTGCTTCAGCATGTGTACTTTGCAAGGTATATAGTGTATGTGTGTGTGTGTTTGTGTTCGAGAGAGAGTGAGAGAGACAGAGAGAGAGAGGAGAGGAGGAGAGAGACAGAGTGACGGGCGGGTCAATATCCAAGTCGCTCTGTAGGGACCCATTACGCTTTAGTGATGGTCTGACTGCCCAGAGTCGACTTCATTCATTATCTTTCGCAGCTGAGCGCAACAGCATCCATCTTCTCTCATTGGCCTGTCTCCTGGACTGGCATAACAAGAACTCCTAAGAAGCCATGGCCATGTACTTGGAGGGAAAACAAAACAGCACAATATATATATACCAGAAGATCCTCAGCAGTCACATGTTCTCCAATGTTTTGCAGTGACTGTCAGATAATAAAGTGCTGGTCAAGGTTCCTGATGAATCTATGTGTGTGTGTGTGTGTGTGTGTGTGTGTACAGGAGCCATTCACTTTGCCCATTCCTTACAGCCTTCTAGAATGGCACCATTTCGAAGATATGCATGCAAAAGTGTCATCTCTGAATTCAATCGTTGCTCTGACAGTGAATGTGAACTTGGCCTTGGCTGGCAGACCGCACAGCTCACTGTGAATACAAGGTCGTCTTATAATAGGAGTTTATGTATTGGCAAGGTTAAACTGATTTCCTCGTCCCAGAACACGCACCTACACTAAGACAAGTGTACACTTGGTGCCCTTGTAGAACACACACACACACAAGGCAGATGCATGCACACACCCACCAGGAAGAACAGAAGGCCTGCACACCGACACAAGCCTACACTCACAAATAAACGTATAGCGTATACTTGAAGACGATGAAAAATATCAATCGTGACACCTCCGAATACACCCCGCATTATTCACGCTTATTCAGAGCTTTCATCATCCCTCAGCGGACAGCAGATCCGGTTTCCATTTGTCTTTCGCGCCTGAACAACAAAACAGTTTAAATCACAAGCACAGCGACGGAGGGACGGAACGTAGGCAAGCGAAACTACAAGGACGGCGCGTGGGAGGGAATGATTTAGCGTGTGCCGCTGAAGGGGAATCCCGCTTGAAGCCACTCGAGCATCGCGGAACCCACCGGAACCCACCGGCTTCCATCTGTTAGAGGCAGCGGAGGATCCGTGTGGGGCTCCACGGCAGCCATCAAGGCAATCACAGATTTGTTGTTGTTTAACGTGATGTTCTGGAAGGCATTAGCGGGTTTAAGGATGTTGATGACAAACGGCGCCAAGAATCGTCCAGGAGCACTCCGGGGGCGACAAACCACGGATTAGCAACGTGGAACTAACGAGGAAGAACAGAAGTGACTTCTCAATCTGGAAGGGTCTGACAGAATCTTTTTGGGGGGGGGGGAGAGTTTTGAAAACGTGAGTATTTACGAGGTTAGCGTTAGCATGGTGGCGGTATGGGATGAGGGCAGGAGGGGGGATTGTGGGACCGTGGGAGATCATGATTAATGCATTCGCTTATGGGTTGTCTCCTCTCACCATGGCACGCTGAGACAGAACCTTTTTTCCCCAAACATCAGCGGCTTGGACCGCCTTTTTTTTCTTCTTTCTCTCTGACAAACGTAATCCTGCTCCAACATTGCGACAGATTAACGGCTTGAATAGTGTTTTGGTTGCTCACAATTCCCCCTGTCCTACGTTGTATGGCGGAGATAAGCCCCATTTATCTTGCAGCAACGGCAAGTCAACAAAGAAGTGGCGGGAAACACATAAAAATGGAACTTGGGGACATTCTCCGCTTTAAGGACAAATGCCAAGACTGTAGACGACGGCATTATGTTCTGAATACTGAGAACCTATAGCTGAATCACCACATATGGATTTCCACTGGTGCCATGGCAGTAATCCAGGAGAGGGAGAGGAGACCACTGCTGCAGTAATAAACAGATGCATTTCCTGCTCCCGTGTGTTTAGAAGAATGGGTGCTTTCTTTAGGCCGATGACTAGAACCATATTTCGGAATGGAAAAGAGATTCTGTTCGGGTTTACGGGTTGCGATGATTGATGAGGAAAATATGGCCGATGCTCTAAACATTCGCCCCTCTCTGAATTGCTCCATTTGCGTGGTTTGCTTTTTGACTGGCCAGAAATAGAAATTAAACCATGAAAATCCCAGCACAGAGTTTATTGTGTCCTATATTCAGACGTTAAGATGAGACAACTTGAAACGATCAAAAAGTTGTGTGACGGTATAAAACTAGCGACAAACATCTACAAAAAATTCCATCCACTCCTGATGTACTTTTACAGAACCTTCTATCGTGTAGCCCATGCACTATCTACTGAGTGTTATTATGTTATTATCGTTTTCCTACAGAGTGCAGCCAGGATACGTGGACTGACCTTGATATTCCAGTCGCACGGTTGTGCCATGTCAGACACGAGCGGATGAGAGGAGAGACTAAACCTGAGACTGTAGCCCTCAGGGGAGACCACGCGGCTCAGTACAAGTCGGATGCACAACGGACAATCATCCCTCAACTTAGATACAATACTTACTCTAGGACTCAGTTGAGGGGGTGAAGGTTGAACATGATGGTTACAACACAAGGGCACTACACTGAATAATTGCGGAGGCACTAGTGGCGTGGTTGCCAATATGAAGGGCTGGGTGGAAGGGAAAACAGTGCAACCAGAAAACTGGGGGAATTGGAAACAAATCTGAGCTTGTTTATAATGAGAACAATTTGAGAGAATATACCATTTACTTACATCATAACTATTAGGTTTGCTCCCGGCCAAACCAAGGCTATAATGTAACTAAGAACAGATCAAAGCCTCTCTCTCATGGTCAACATCCTTGAGTGAACCATCTTTAGACAGCCTGAATATCTCTTTGATGTAGCCAGTGTGTGTTAATATATATATATATATATATATATATATATATATATATATATATATATATATATATATATATATATATATATTCCTATGAAATTATTGTATTTTATTTGTTGCTGTGACCAGCAGCGCTATAGCTCGCTCTGCTGATAGGTTGGTCAAACATTTCCCCAGTAGCACGTGATCACAGCATTGTTTACATTGTTTCCTTTCTATGTTCATCACACCTCTGTATATATATATATATATATATATATATATATATATATATATATATATATATATATATATATATATATATATATATATATATATATAGAATTCCTTATTCTATAACCCAAACTCTAGCTGGAGATTGCAACCTTTCAACATGGTTATGAGCGTATCTGTGGTGGACCAAAAACCTCTAGGGTACGATTGCATTCCCAACAGAATTAAAGAATACACTCGCTGACGTCATTCCAGAGCGATTCAGTGAAAAGACACAACAAACTATGTAAGAAACATTTCATTTTCAATGGCGATTCTTCCAATAAATGTAGCTGACTGTTGCTTTAGAACATGTATAGCTTAATAACTGTCCTTTGATAGGGATTGTTTATGGATATTGTGGAGGAAATTTGATGTTATATGTACTTATGTTCCTCAAAATCAGTAGTTATTACATTACTATTGCTCTTGTGTACTATCCTTATACAAATTCACTTATAGTATTCTGTACTGTGATCAATGTCCATAGAACAGGCAATGCAGCTGCATTCAGTTAACTGAAGGGCACCTGTGATTCGACCCTAAAACACCTTCTACAATGATGAACCACAGAAAGAAGGAAATAAACCTGATAGGAATGTTAAGACGTGTTAATCCTGTACAATACTGTACAGGACTTTCCACAGAAATATTCCCCAATCAGTACCAGCCTAGATCATTTGGAGTTGAAGACTGCCCTGTAGCCAGAACTACAAATATCATGAATAATACATGGCAAACTCCCTGAGTTTCCAGTCAGCTTCATCCACAGTCTGAACCAGCAGCCATTGTTTACTTGAATTATAATACCTTTCAAATTTAAATTAATACAATCATTTCCACACATGCTTCGCTGTGACTCTGCAGACGCAATTACAGTACTGGAGGAAGTGGAGGTGCATGTAAATGATGCTGTCTCAGTCAGACGCTGTCTCATTCCACATATGCTATACTGTAAACAGTAGTTACATTAGACTTAATTCAATTAATTAAAACAATGGACATTAGGGAGAGTTTGTCAAAGGGTTGTTGTTTTTTTGAAGCAGACTTGAGTTGTCGTATGAAGCAACTGGGATGAGGCCCGAGGGACAGACATCTACATAACTCCTGTCCCGAGTGTCGCCCGGGGGAATTCTAGCAAGCCACGTTCACTCAAAAAACACAGTGACGATCTGAAAGATTTACGGTCCAATCGTTTTCCTTGAGCAGCTGTTCCCCCCTGAATTCTGATAGGGTGATGAATATGTCAGTCCCCTCGTCTCACGCTGTCCGTCTCTCAAGACCCCATGTGTTTGGTGTCTGGAACATCCCCGTCGATAAAATGAAGGTCGGTTGAATTGCGGTCACGTTTTCCAACTTGGCCTTTTTTGCCTATTTGACACCTTTGTCTGGAGACATTTTGTTTCAAGATGTTTACCTCATTAGGAAGTAAATCTCTGCAGCATTTTTATGGTGATTCAGTTCCTATTCCCAAACCATTCAAATCCAATAAGTTAGTGGGGAGGAGCCGTTTTATGATTTCAGATAAACCCATGATGACTCCATTAGCATTTTTACATTGCTTTAGGGATGCTGCAATGCATGGTGGGATATTGCAAATTAAGTGATGGGGAAAAGGGTTGGGCTGGTAACACAGCCAACCTCATCCACACAGTCCAACACACCACGACATCAACACAACACAATCATCACTGATTTACTGCCTCCCATCCCCACACAAAAAAACAAGCCTTTTAACATTATATCCTCATAAATGCACTACCATTTAAATATATGAAAACAGTATATATTAAATATTTAATGAGATTTTAATCTGTGTGTGTATGCAAATTCCCTTGCCCACAAAGGGTTTTAGGGTGTCTTGTGAAATGGGGAGGGGGGGGCGGGGATTGAAATGTGCAATAACCCGGCGAATCGATTTGTTTGGTGGATGGGGGGTATTCACTGGGGTGTGTGCCTGCTTGATGATTTATGGTTTCCAGGATGAATTTTTCTATTCTTGCCAATAAATGGTGCGTCTCCCTATCTTCGAGGGGATGCTTGATTTATACTTCCAGGCAAGCCTTGTGGCGTGGGTATTCAGAGTCATTCCGCCAGCCGGGGGTTATGCTAAACCTTCATTTAGAGGGATCCTGTACGAGAGGGGATTGGGTCGTATAATTTTACACGGGGGGGTCACAAGGATGTATTAGTATGAATCATAGTCTTGGGAGAAAATGATCATTTTACCTGAGGAGAGGTAGAAGTGTGCGTGTGTGTTCGTACGCCCACAGTCCGGGCCATGTGGTCCTCTCGATCAGCACGCCAAGAGCAGTAAATTAAGCGCGCGTGTGCACAGGTACGCAAACATTCCTGTCGAAGAAACGTCCGTCTGCGATGCGCGCGCACCCGCAGCAGACTCCATTTGAAAGGTGAAGGAACATCTTCGCCTGTATTCTACTGGGCTCCTCGACGTGGAAGGAACGGTTCATGCTGAGACAAGAACCCACATCTCCAGAGCGCGTGCCCCCAGATTGTGGCCCCAGATATCGTCCGGCAGCACCGCTGAGCTCTGCTTCAGAGAGGCACGCAGGGCGGGTGATGCTATTGGTTCGGTATTTCAATGCACCGAGTCGTGTCAGTCACATACAAAGAGGAGTGACTGGCCAATGTTCCGATTGAACGCTTGGAAAGTGGTGTATGCAGCCACATGCACTGTGTAGCAACAACAAGACGATTTGAATCCTGTTTGAGGCTGTGTCGCCCCTTTTCAGCAGCCTGTCGCAACTCCGGAATCTTCCAAGGAATCCTGACAGAGACGCCTGCGTGCATTCCAAGCCTTGTACACACCCAAACACACGCACACACACTTTTGCATCTCCCTTTTAAAAGCACAGATATGCACCCTTTTTCTTACTTACCCATAGAAAGATTCGTACATACACAGTCAAACACACCCAGACACACAGAGAGGGCTCAGATGTTTTTCATTTCCATTCACTGTTACCATAGTAACTCCTAATGTCCAACTCCAGTGACTTTGTGCTTCCAGCACTTTCTTTTCAAAGCCTTCACGACCCCACAACACTGCATTCCACAGCTACCGTCACAGCTACCCAGGGCCCTGCTTAGTGTTTTCTAACTGCTAATTACCCCCCTCACACACACACACACACATACACACACACACGCTACAGAGGGAAAGAGAATATGTAACCATGCCACCTAAAAATCCTTTCTCTATATATATATATCTTTAAAGCTGCACAATTTCTCTGAAAACAAATCCCAGCATACCCGTTAGTAGTCATTACTTGATAAACAGTCGGCGAGGAGCATGACTTAGCATGACCACATCCGCCCACTCAAATCTATCCGCTCTGCATGGACCCCTTTCAAAATGGGCGCCTTTCCTTCATGCGTGTTCGGTGACTCATCGCGCGGCGGAGTCGTCGCCAGATCCACTCACCGTCACGGGGGGGGGGGGGGGGGGGCGGCGGCAAACCACTTTCCATTCCTTCTCTCAACGGCGAAAAACGGTCGCTCGTTAGTTCTTAGTAACCGTCCTGTTCGATCGAGGGGGTTCAGCCGTCGATACAGCGTCCCAGCTCGTCCTGCTTTGGCATGCCGGGGGCCACGGTGGGTCTTAAGAAAGTGTCTGGCAGGATTCATGGGTGGGATTAAAAGCTTGGCCGCCTTGAGCTCTTCTGTCTCCTCCACGTCGATACGTCTCTCGGGGCCGCGCTCGCCGCAACTTTGGGTGGAGCGGAAAGTAATTTACTGAGCCTGAAGGTCTCGATTTGCTGGCTGAGACGTACTTATTCCCAAGGTGGGAGGAGATCGCGTTGGGAATATCGAAACCGGATCTGAGGGCCTTATGAGAACGGATGTTCTTTCGCAAACACTCACTTGTAATGAAACTGACATATTGATAGAGAGTCATCTCTCTGTGTAGATGTCGGAGTCATGGTTCTGTGCTTCCAAAATGGCAGTTGCTTGGCGCCAAGTGACATATTGATGGGACTTTTTTGTTAGTAGTGTGAGAAAAGTAATAAACATGCCGATAGTGAGGTGAACAGGGGAGGTACATAGGTAGGCATGTGTTTTTCTCCCCCCCCCACCTCCCCTCCTCCTCTCTCACTCTCCAATTCTCTCCCTTTCTGTCTCCCCCCCTTTACCTCTCTCCATCTCTCTCTCCCCATGTGGCAGACACTGTTGAATTTCTCGAGCAAGGCCGAGACGTCTAACTGTCTCGTAATTCCGACGTGTCTCCCAAGACAGGGCCCAGCGAGGAGAGCGGGGTGGAGGTGGGGAGGATCACATCTCCGAAAGCACAGTGGGCTGACTGTTTCTGCGTGTTCCTCCTGTGCTCGTATCAGCTGATCCCACCGCAGGCCTTCGGAGGTAAGGGGAGTCCCTGTCGTGACAACTCTTTAGATTTTCTAACAAGCTCAAAACTAGCGCGCCACGGCACCACTCGGTACAAGCCCAGACCTGGTCCTGTTGGTACACGGTGCCACGACTAGCTTCTTGGGACGCTGTTTAGTATTCTGACCTTGTACCTAATCAGAACCCACCAGATGTTGTTCCTGCCATGAGTCAACAGCGTTGTAAACAACAATATTGGGAAACAGTGGACAGCGTCAGTTCCGCTGTCAACCCAAGGTGACATGAAGGGAAATCTGATTGAGTGGCGACAGAGTCGTTGGTAAACTATTTCTTCCCCTCCCACACTTTACCTCATTCCCTCCGGCTCCCCTCGCGCAACGTTGTGCTTCCTCTCTTTCCTAACTCATACTCCCCTCTATTCTACCTGTTTTTCTTGGAACGAAATCTCCTTCTCCCCCTTCCCTTTCCCTCTCCCTCCTTGGTCTCTCCTGTCCCTGTCTCCCTGTACACTCTCCGCTTCTCTCTCAACCCCCTTCTCCACCTTCCCGAGTCGTCGTAGCGACAGCAGCAGCACAGCGCTAGCGCGGCGGCAAAGACCAAACAGCGAGACAAGGATGCTATTCCGGGTGGCGGGCAAGATGTCGGCGCACACCTCGTCACGAGTCATCCAGTTGTGCCGGGCCACGGTCCAGTGACAGAGGCTCCTGAGATGGAATGAAAGACTCATCAATATGAATGCCATCCAGCGAGCTAGTTGGAGCTTCCCCGCTGAGCGATATTGACACGCTCTCAGTCAGAGAGCAGCCTGCCGTAATTAGCTTTCGCAAGCAAGTGCGGGCGTCGGGAGGAGAGACGCCACTCGAGACCACCGGAACCTTCCTTTGAGTGAGAGAGATTGCCGAGTTGGAGTTCGTACGAGAACACAGGCGGGCGGGCCGCCCGCAAGCGAACACGCCTGTTTTGTGGCGAGTACTTCTAGAAGTGTGTTTTGTGGGAGGCTGATGATAAAATGCAGGAAAAACAAGATTAACTACTCTTTTGGTTGACCTTAGGAAAGCAGCAAAGCCTTACCTTTCTTTTGATGATTAGAAAATGAGAACAGTTATTAACAACAAATTATATTATGTTAACGATGCACAAGTTAATCAGGTTCAACAGAGTCCTTGGTAACCTTGGGGCAGAATCTGGAGACACTCCAAAAGGTTAGGAGCAGGATGTGAAAAGGTCATCATTGTTTATATGGATCCAAATTAAGAAATGATCCGTAACCTCTCCCCTTAAAACAAATCAATTCCAACCTGCTTTAATCTCGTAACGATGAGGAACATGGTTTCATTTCATTCGCTCAGTCAACAGATACATCTCCGGTACAGTGAGGACTGTGCACTCACTTTCCAGCGCTGTCTACATGCAGAGATTTCCACAAAGCACAAGACGAACTGGAAATGCAATCCTGGGGCCTGTATTAGCATTTTGAGTATTTCAGCGAGGCTTTCTATATGTTTGGAGTTCAGGGGTACAAACTCATCGAATATTCAATCCCACGCTCTCGCTCGATCAAAGTGAATTATGCAATTGAGGTATGAAACATTGATCAGAGATGGTGTCATCAGTTTTCAAGTTTAAAGATTGATACTTGGCTCCCGCCAGTTTCATGAAAATCAAACGCATGGACTGTTTGAGAAGATCGAGATCTAAAACGACTAACTGCGGCCTTTCCAACCACGTCAGAGTTAAAAACTGCGACGTCTGCCGGGAAAAAACAACTGGAAACGTAACCCGTTTCAACAGCCCTGTGAGGGAGACGGCTTGTAAGAGACGTGGCGTTAAATGAACGTCGGCTGCCTTGGAGCTGTAAAAGCAATCACTGCCCTGCACTGTAACCCCCCCTCCTCCCTCCCCCCTCGCGATACAAAACTGGTCTGGAAAGTGTTACACCGGGGTGGAGTGGGGGGGTCGGGTGGGGGGGGGTAATACAAGTCCTTGGGGAGGTACACTGCATGCTTGAGAAAGAGTGAGAGAGAGAGAGACAGAGAGAGAAGGAGGGAGAGAAAGAGTGGTTTGGGAAGGAGAGAGCCCCGTCTTGCGCCCTGTCTTCGACCGGGCCCGTAGACCAGCAGGCGGGGCTAGGAAGCAGGTGGCATAGCAGTCGATCTCTCTCTGGCTGCCCCCCCTACCACCTCCAGCCCCCGATCCCCACCCCATCTCCACCCCCGAGTGCCTCGCCCACAAGACCTGGCCAGTGGCCACCCATTCATGTCTGGATTAAGCCCCACCACAGGGTCGTGCTGGGGTCGGGATTGAGGATTCGAGCATGAGTGGTCGAGCAGGGGGGGGGATCAATCACATGGAAAGAGAAAAAGATTTTGTGGAGCAGGGAGGAACTGGGAAAGAGGTATGAATTCAAGAGGACAAAAGAAACATTTCTGCCAAAAGATAAAGACAGAGAGAAAAACAATTATTAAGGAAGAGAGGGGGGGAGTACAAACGGACACAGACAGAGAGAGAGAGAGAGAGAGAGAGATAGAGAGAGAAAGAACGAGACAGAGAGCGCTAAAGAGAGAGACAAACAGAGAAACAGAGGGGGATTGAGAGAGGTAGAGATCCTCATAACTGTTGAGCTCGAACTGGAGTCCGTCCCAGTCCAACAGCTTGAGTCACCGTTTGACTGGGACGGGGGCCTCCACATCGGGCCTGCACTCCGACAAGATGAGCCCACTCTCAAGGGCTCAGCCAGATAACACACACACACAAACACACACTCCAAACATGGTCACAGCTGTAGTATGCTGAGAGAGAAATGGAGAAGTGTGGAATCATCGAGAGGAACTGGCACAAACAGAGCGTACGCTCGCAAAACAAACCCAAAATACCTCCATCACATAACAGTCCAACGTCCTGATTATGATGCTCGATGCAAATGGCGGAAAACCCATCAACAACATCAGCAGAAAGCGCAGTTTGTTGTTATGTGATAGACACAAGGCATACATAATGACTTAGTTGATCCAATTCCAAAACAAATTTATACTGGAGTTTAATTTGCGCTCACTGGCCTAACTAATGACCATAGAGGGGATTTAGAACATGATATATTATTCAGAAAATGAGCGTTGTGGCTTATCTCATGGTGAGCGGCGCTTTCAGTTCAAGCCAGAAGATGAAGTGGGAGAAAGCTAGCCCTATGATGAGGTCATTCCTTAGGAAATGAAAGAGGGAGGGGGGAGGAGAGGGTGGGGGGTCGACCTCCGACCGCCCCTCCTCCGTGTCGGCCTATGACTCTGAAAATGATGTATGGTAGGGGTACAATATGGTAAATACAAGACAGGGCTTTCATTACCAAGGTAATTTACACTGGGTTCAATCAACCGGCGAGGTGTAATGAAACGTGATGTCTCGTCTGACACCTGGGGGAATCCATGACTCACCCCTACGTTACCCATCCAGGTGAAACCCCCGACGTTCGACGTCAGATAAAGAATGAAACTCTGTATTCTCAAAATGCTCCCACTGCATGCGAGTGAAAGGATGTGTATCAGGAGGGTGGGTGGGGGTGGGGGGGGGGGGGGAGAGTGTAAGAGTGTCAGGAGGGCTAGCAATCATTTGGAGATGAGACGTGAATCATCGGAGCATGGAAGTATGTTGTGTTTTTCATCTCGGAAGCAAGATGAATAGCCAGTGAAGTAACAAAAGGTCAAGGGAAGTTGTCCGCCCGCTCCTCCGAGCGGGAAATAAATAAAGAATATCGTACCAAGCGAATTACGTAAAATGAAATCGACATCAAATGACTGTATCCTCCCACCCACCAATTAAAATGAGAGGAGAGACAGAGAGGGAAGGAGTACTGCAAACAACAGAGGGAATTATGGGAGTGTAGGGGGGGGGGGGGGCTCACCCAGTGGGCTGGTGCAGCACCTGCTCCTGTCTGAATTAGCTCTTTCTTTACTGTTTTGACTCAAGTGAAACCCGCCTTACCCTCTCGCCCCCCACCCTCGCCCCCACGCTGACAAATGGACTGTGAAGTCCTCCCGCCATTTACTTTCATTAGCGCCAATGTTTAGCTAGCGATGGCGGCGCGAGCTATTAATCTGACAAAGTATCACTTCGGACCTCAGAGTCAAGGTTTCCTGGGGATAACGTACCGGGGCGAGGAAGAATAACATCTCAAACTTTTCTCCCCCCGTTCGACCTGTGGGGCTATAACCGAACCCCAAGGGTCATACAAAGCAACTCAAAATGGCTGCTGAAACAGGTCTCTCAACCGATGGGGCTACCTCAATTCACCATCTCTTGTTTCTGTCTATCCCTCGAGACATATCAATCCGCTCCGCATGGGGGACGACCCCAAAAAATACTTTCTCCACCGCCGGCTTCGGCCTCCTTTCCCCTTAATAAGCACAGACTGTGGTCTGGTCCCAGACCTGGACTTGGCCGTGGGCTGAAAGGTTAGGCTGCCAGCCTGAAATTTACTGCACCTAATTGGCCAAATGGAAATGCAGAGGGATCTTATCAAGCTGGGTTGAGGGGTGGGAGGCAAGAGGCAGGCATGGACGGCTGAGAAATGAGAGAGCTTAATGAATGTCTGATGATGTCATCCATTGAATGGGAGGGAGGGGAAGAATACTGTAGAATTAGAGGGGGACGGGGGAGGGGGGGAAAATCTCTCTCAATTTAAAAAGGAGGCATTATGGGAAAAAGGGATGTAGGGCTGTTGAAAGCAAACAATCACAGATGGGACTGGGGTTTACATTCCTAAATTAATAATAGAACTCTGGATTGCATTTATTGCTTTGCATGTTCCGGTGAATTCTGAAGGGAAGATTTAGAACTCTCTGCAAGGTTTTCTTTCTTTTTTTTCTCTCTCCGTTTCATTATTATTTTATCCCTTCACATATATCACTCTGTATTCTCAGGAATGCGGCCCAGTTTCGGTTTCATAAGGCCGGCATTTGTCTTTGGATTAACAACATGCCACTAGCTCACGCTGCGAATACTCACGCTCGCCGACAGGTGCTAAACACGACTAAGGTTATCAGTAGTGAACTAGCCTGAATAATAGGTATTATGGCCTTCGTACCCACACCAAAACCAAGAAGGATTCATGGGACGGATAAAAATGGCCTCCGTGAGGATCTGCTCTGACCCGTAAACACACCACAAAAAAGACACGCACACATACCTTACACAGCATCAACGCCTTTAAGCGTCAATACACATGCACAACACACAGTCAGCATATGAAGGCCTTGCGCATTCCCTTCCGAATGGCTCAACATCAAATCCCCAGGGTACGGGGGGGCGAGAAGCTGACAGAAGCACACCTCATATGCAGGATATTTGTGATTCCGATCTTAAACCCCATGCATAAATTCGCCCGGCGTCTCTTTGTTTGAGGAGTTAAAATGCTAATGCCAGTCTTGACTTTAAACAAGGAACGTACCAGAGGGAGGGCTTTAAGGGTCATGCATGGCCAATGATGGTGCCATCGGCTCATCCGCCTGCCTCCGTCGGCTCTCCATTCATAGCGGTGGGTGGCTGGTTGCTTCCTGTTCTAAACCCTTTCCATAATCTGACTGAGTGCTTGGCTGAGACATAATATACAGCAGTGCTTTCGATTTCGATTTATATGTATTTGAAATATCCAAACAACGCCTTTGGCTAATCCTGTTCGGCGTGAGAGCGGAATACAATGATGCATATATCAAAGCCAGGAGGAGGGGGTTAAGCAGGAATGAAGTCTTATTCCAGATTGTTTACCCGTTAGGATCGAAGATACCTAAAAGGTAAACTAGTTTCAAGGGAGCAAATCTGCAAATGTTCTTGATGGATGGGAAAATCTCTCTTCAAAACGTAAAAGACACAGTGTGGTTGTAAAGCCAAAATAGCTTTTAAGTTGCCGACTTCAGATCCGTCTAATTGATGTCGGAGAGAGAAATATCCTGCCTACGCTTGTGAAATTGGAGTTATACACTTCCTTCATACATTCTGCCCCATATCAGCGGGCTTCATCAAACGGCTGAACTTTAATTGCAATTCCTCCAACTTTCATGAGCTAAAAAGAAAGAAAAAAGAGGGGAAGAAAAGATGAGAGATACGAGGAAGCACAGGAGGAGGAGAGAAGCAGGGGGATAAGGACAGGGTGATGGGATATTAGACAGATGGCAGACGTTTTGTTTGTGGCCTGTTGAACTAGCAGTCTTATCGGGGGTAACTGGGGACAGCAAGCTCACAGTGCGTGCAGGAATTTCCAATTTACTTGGACTTAAAAGGATATGATCTTAGTGTGTGCCCAGCGGTACAAGGTCTTCTTTCTACTTAGCAATGTCCCGAAGTGAGTCCGTATGCCGTTACCTCTCCTCTAGTTGAGAATCTGCTGCTTCAAGATTTACATACACGCACACAGATAGATTATATTTCCTCTATGGTGATTTTTTTCTAAACAAAGTTGAAATCCACATAGAAGTGTGATGAATTCCAACATATGCGATCTGGGAATGAGTGCTGCCAAAACGAACAGGGAAGAATTCCAAGTTGACAGCATATCAGATTTGTTTACAAGTGAGTAAGACATTTGGTTGAGGTTAATATATCAACTGGAAGTCTGGCCTGTATGTTCGTGGTGCGGCATTCCAGTCCACTTTGTTGAGAATGGATTTGGGTAAAGAGAGATTAGCTGAATAGTTTATATGTGATGTATTGTAATACGTAGACCATCACATTCTTGGTAAATCCAAAAGCAGGTCATAGGCCGAGGATGATGAAATCTTGATGGGCTGACGAGATGAACGTCAGGGGAGGGGAAGCCCCCTGATCACCTCACATCCTTCTCTCTCCACCAAGAACATTTGTTTGTTTTGATGTGAATAATTGTTGTGTCAAACCAACTGGCCATGTGATAAAGTGGATGATTCTCTGACTGTCGCCCCCCACCCCATTCAATTTCAATTGTCCAATGAATGTACTCTTCACAAACATGTTCAAGTTCAACCCCCTCCGCACACACACAGAGACATCATTCCGGCTGCCTGGGTGAGTATACTAAATCACAAGCAATGGAACGTGCAACACTAAGACTGCAGAGGGTCTCACACCCAAGCACACACATTTGGAAGCGAGTCCTTTCACCGCCGAGAGCGTAGCCCTCTCACCTGAGGGGCCGGCCGCACGTCTGATGAGAGAAAAAGAGCCAGTGGTCGAAATCAGGCTCAGACATCCAATCAAGAGCAGCAAGGTTCCTCGACTGATAGTGAGGGACGAGGGAGATGGATGAAAACGGTAGGGAGGAGAGGCGAGAGAGGGACAGAGGAATAGGGAGGCAAGGGGGGGGGGCACCTTCCTGTTTGACCCTACCTCTCATCCAGGGGTCATACACAGGCCTGACACAATGCTATCAGCCTTCCCTTAAGGTGCGCAGCGAGGTCCGCAGAGATGCCGGGTGATATATGGCTTTGATATCGCCAGTAATTACGGGGCCGCGAGGCCGAGAAGCCGTGGGGAAAGATAGAGGGTGCAAAACAGGGGGGGTGGGGGGGCTGATGAGAAAACGGATTGTACAGCTACATTTGTCTTTTCTCTCTTTTTTTGGGGGGGGGAAGGAGGTTGCTGTGGGGCTGTTTCTCCTGACATGCTGGAACCGCTAAGGATGTGTGTGTGCGTGGGGGGAGTGTTAGATATGACTGTTCTGGATGCTGTGCTGCGGGCTGTGGCACTTGAGAAAAATACCCATGCTTTGAAGGGTTTATTGTAGAGAGAATTCACCGGGCCCCAAACAATAAAGGCTCCAACCGATATTTAACATGGAGATTCGTGGTAGCATTGGGCTGAGTGGGTGAAACGTCCTCAGATTACAGCTAATTTGGCCCCGATAGCTCTTGCTCAAAATGGAACGCCATTGTCCACCTTCCTCTCCCAACCTAGCTCTTCCCCCCTACTGGAGGCAGTCGGAGCAGCTGTGAGCCGGAATGGCCGCCACCTCCGCCTCGGCGCAGAGGAATCAGTAATGACTCAAAGCCATTCATCCTGTCAGCGGCTTGGTGGGAGACAGCCTTCATTTTGAGATGCATTACAGCACTCGCCGGCCTCGGCACTGCACTATCACTCAGGCTCCCGCCATTAGACCTCACTTAAAAGGCTGTAATGGAACCAAACACCTTGCTGGAGGAGCAGAATGCTCACCTACAGTCTCGGTAGCCCTTCTCCGCCAGGCGTTTCAATTACATTCTTTGAGTATCAATGGTTCGCTTTAAATAGCAAGGGCCGAAGGGGGACGAAGGGGCAGATTTGTCGCGTAGGCTAAATGTGTATTGACAGATAGCCGGGCCGGCGAGACGGACTGTGTTTTTGCGCGTGATGGACGCTCGCCCGCGGCGCGGCGGCCCGAGCCTGCGGCGAGCACCGTCCTTCAGCAGGGAGTGGATGATAACTGAACTGCGGCACCAGTCACTACGAGTTAACCTGTGCCAGCTGGAGAGACAGGTGGCACACAGCCACCCCCCCCCCCCCCCCCAACAAAAAAAAGGACAAGAATCCCAGGAGGAACGTCTCATGAATGAGGGGGAGGGAGATGAGAGAGAGGGCAGGAGGGATCTCAGCCAGGTAGAAGTATCTGGTACTGGAGCAGAGTAGAAGTATCTGGTACTGGAGCAGAGTAGAAGTATCTGGTACTGGAGCAGAGTAGAAGTATCTGGTACTGGAGCAGAGCAGAAGTATCTGGTACTGGAGCAGAGCGTGCCCCTGTCCCTGGGTCACTGCCATATCCATTTAGGGGAAGTGCTCTGACAAGCAAACCTTCAAGCACAGACACAACTAGTTGTACACAGCCATCTTTTTGGCAGAAATATAAAGCAGTTTTTTGGCAGGTTAAGACACTCAGTGACAAATAATGAGCGCAAAAGCTGACAATTCAACAGTTTGGCTGATATTCTATATATTTATCTATTGATTCTTGTCTTCTTTTTTTTGGCCCGCGATACAATACGTCTAAACACTATGCTAGATGCTTGTTATGTAATACCTTGCTAATCTAATCCGACCCGGTAAATTGTAATCTTGGGAAAAAATTGATGAGCAAAGGAATGTGGGATTGCTCATAAGTATGTCAAAGATGCCATCGAGTTATTATTCCTGTGGTGTATTTTTGTCACATTATCCAGTGATTATTTTATCATTTTTACCAGCAGTCTCTGTCTGTACTGCTTTTCATTTTGCATCAACCTCAGCATTATACGCCATCTTTGAAGACACTTCTTTCTCCTTTTTTGTTTGTTTTCGTCTTCTTTTTTTCAAATGAGCTTAGCCACCGGGTTCCTAGCAACAGCTGTGCCAGCTTGGTGAAGCCGGGGGCGAGGTTTGTCACACTCTCACCAGACTAACCAGGACATGCAGCTTTCACATGCTTATGTATAAATGCTGCATATAGGGACCCCCTTCTCACCACACTTCAGGGCCCCCTTGCCACCCACACCCTCCTTCCCCATGCCAACTCCCCCCCCCCCCCCCCCCCCCCTCCCTCAGAGACACAAAGAGAGTGTGTTCTGAATAGGCCTTAGCTGCCTTGTAGCATTGTGAGTCACCCCTGCTAGCCCTGTGACGCTAAAGAGAGCGACGGCGTGGTTTTGTGTGAGTGCCCGTGCTGCTAATGTGGTTTCCTCTGGTTCGATTCATGGCGGCTGTTCACGGGGCGGGCGGTGCGAGAACAAGGGAGCTGCAGGGCGGATCAATTATCCAACAATGTTGAGAAAAAACGTTGTTTGCGTCCCTGCTTCTCACCCCACCGCGTATCTCATCTGCGTCGTTGTCACGCCGACAGTGAAGAGGATGCTGTTAGATAACGTGCCAGACAACATTAGCATTCTCACGGAGGTAGAACGTGGAACAGAGGTTTGGAGAACGCAACGCCTGCATAGGATGCTGAATAGCAATTTAGATAAAGCTTATCTTGAAGGAGTTCTTCCAGCCCACTCATGGCCGCTTGATCTAGAGGCATGAAACAAACATTAACAAACAAGACATTTATAGAGCTGGTAAAGTGCTTCTTGTGAACATTGCTTTTGTTTTGTTTTTGCAATAATATATAACTTTTTCCTGCTCTTAAGTACATAGTGAATTCAGAGCTGGATATGAGCTGGGTATATGTACTTAACATGAGTCATCAAATTGTGTACATGCTCATAAATCTGTGACATAGCGTTGTGCACTCTCTGTCTGCACTGACAAATAGAGGTCCATTTCCTGCTTTCTGCACAATGTAGATCATAACTCTAGGCAAAGCACTGCTATCTGGCAGGAGAGCTCACCCTGGGAATATTTATTTAGACAAATAAGAGATAATGTATTCAAATCATCTCAAATGAACATTGATTTCCATCACGGCAAATTTACGGCTGCTTTCAATTTACAGCCAAGAGACCAAGATGTTTTGCCTGAGAGAATGTTCCAGACTCATTGGAATTCCTGACCTATTCAGGCCAAACCACTGGAAATGCATCTGGGCAAGACTATAACACGATGCCCAAAGCGTGAGTGATAATGGGTTTCTTTAAACAACAAGTACCATCGCAAAATATGCCCTCCTCGCGCCGATCTCCAAACTACAACTCAACAGCGAAACACCTTCTCCTCAAAATCTCACTGAAATCTGACATGCCAGAGACATTGCACACACTGGATTATAAAGTGGGGTTTCTGAGTGCACATTCGCAAGTATGAACGTTTTTTCATCATGCCTCAGAAAAATGGAAATCGATGAAGTGAGAGGTGTCGGTAATATAAGTGGGGGGCGGATTATGATACAAACACCAGTGTCTCATGAGAGGGTAGCAATCAATTCCATCTCAAACTTGATTAAATCCAGACATTGTACTGCAACCTCACAACAGCCCATTTGATTTTAACCCTCAACATGCCAAGTTAGGACACATTCAATATCTGGACCCACCGGTTAATAGAAAGACACAACAAAGGCCAGGCACTGAGGTAAAGATGGTCGACAGTTGAAACTTGAGTGACTTTCTAATACATAAATATTTTTATATAACATGTTAAAAGGGGTTTTCCATCACAGGCCATTCTCCCTTTCATGAAGATTGTCACGTTCCAAAAAAAAATCGAATACAAAAAAAAAGTTCATACACTCAACTTACGATTCGAAAGAGACCAAACTGTCCCTCCTTGAATGAAGGAAGTCAAACTGACACCTCGAAATGTCAGTTGTTTGGAAGTGTCTGGCGTCAAGCATACCTTTGGGACATGATCTTGTATGCATCGGGCAGGTAGCAGCGCGTGTTCTCCATCTGGGCCGGGTCGGCGTCGCAGATCTTGTCGTCCGTGCGGCCGTAGTTGGCGCTCTCGATCATGATGACGTCGGTGCCCGGGCAGCGCAGCTCGATGGGGTAGCTCTCGCACGACAGCTCCCTCCTCACCACCGCCATGGGGATGGGCGCTCGACTGAACGCTGCAGGTTACAGAGGGAGAGAGAGAGAGAGAGAGAGATAGAGAAAGAGACAGAAAGAGAGGGAGAAAGAAAGAGAGAATTAAGTCACAGGAAACAATGATAGAAAGCAACTTGACAAACAAACATCATCTTGCCGTGCAAACAGCCTGAGGAACCAACTTTGTTATGAAAAAATGGAATACTAATTAACTTTTTGATCGAAATATGCCCCACCGAGCATTCAACGAACGTGGACAAAGAGGGTGAGTGAAGTCAATGGTCACACATGGAAAATTCTAGAATGCGAGGGGTTACTATGGTCAAGAGAATGTGGGAGGAGGTGAGAACTCGGGATGTTTTCAGTGGGCGGCAAAACGCTTGGTCCAGGCAGACCAAGAGTGTTGAACAAAAAAGCAGTGAGACGGGTCAAAATAAAATAAAAAGGAGTACGTCTAGAAGATTGCGTTGCTGCTCGTGTTATACGTGATGACCAGCCTTGTTGGGGAAAGCAGAAGTGATAACAGGAGTTCAAGAAGCATCCCACATGACACGTTCCCTTACCAACCCAACATCACAGGACCGCGAAGCTGCATAGAACCAATAAAACACCCATCGGTGCTGGCCTGGCTGCAGAGGGGGTCGAAAGGTCGCCCTCAACTCCAAAACTGGTGTGCTTTGTCTAGACGTCCACTGTTTACTTTTCGACCAGCCAAATAGTAAGAGGCCTGGGGAGACAGGAAGCTGGTCTAGAGATTTCTGCTTTCCCTCTCTCTCCGACCTGGAAGAGGGTGTGTGGGTGTGTGTGTGCATGTGGGTGAGTGGGTGGGTGGTTGTGTGCATGTATGAGTGTGTGCGCGTGTGTGTGTGTGCATGAGCTAAGGGGAGTTCTCAAGGGGGTTAGGTGTTTACAGTGGGAATGAAAAACGAGTGGGAAATGTAAACGTTCGGCTGAGTGACCGCGGGGGACCGTGACAGTTATGGATTTTCATAAACACCCCTTAACAGAAGTGTCTGTGTTGCACAGCCAACACTGGACAATATGTGCAGCACGCATTTATTATGCCGGCTGGATAGACAGCCGTGTGTGTGGGAGTATACTTGTCTACACAGCCCATGTGCCCGTAAACCGTTCTGAAGCGTTTTGCCTTTCGGAATACTCTCAGCTCATTTCCCCACAATCCCGGTCATTAGGAGCGTTCTAGAAGTTGTCAGGGGAACCGCCTAAAAAACGACGAGATCCACTCGTCCGTGACCCCCCCAAAAAATCTGCTCAATATTGTGTCGTTTCATTTAGTCTCATAAATCATTCAGAGTCTGGAGTGTGGGCAGGCTAGGCCACGCCAGTGCAGGTACTTCAGTTTCTAGGGAGACGGCCATCGCTGTCAAACATCACAGACATTTGAATAATTACCTCCGGCTTAGCGGTGAAAGATATCAATTATCTCCCTCTTAATGGAAGGTTTACTCTCTATCTGAGAACTCCTGATCTGGATTGTATTCCAATTCGACTTTCAAATGGAGGAGGGAAGGAGAGAGGGGAAGACGACTCGACTGGCAGACGTGTGCTCGGACGATTCGGCTAACAGAGACTCTGTTGTGATTTCGGAAGTAGCCACGCGTTCGCCTGGCAGTTGAGAGAGGAGGTGGAGGTTGTCTGTGGTTTGTGTCTGTTGTAGTTGGAAGAGAAGTGTCTAAATGCGTCTGCAACAGGTCTGCAATGAATACGGTTCATCGATGAGAGGGCTGAATTGCAGAACCACAGGGTGCTACGAGAGGCCTTTGCAATGATTCCCACAGTATGTTATGCCCCGATCACACATCAATGAATCATGCTGTTTTCTGCATTTGCTTGCGACACGCACACAAAAAAAGCGACACCACATCATTTCACATGGAGAGGGTCTGTGTTAAAGTGTCCCCGGGAGACGTCAAATGGGGTGTCTCAACCTGGGAAGTGTGTGTCCTGACGACTAAAGCAACGATCTAACTCAACAGCCTTCTACGCCTGTGCAAGAAACCCGAACAAAAATCCAACTCATTTAACACATCAAGTCCGCTCGAAAACACATTAGGGCAAACAGAAATAGAACCATCAAACCTATTCGACGAAAGCACGGCCCGCAATCCACTAATGTAAGCAAGTAACCGAATGCCCTATATGTTTTAAATTACCGGCCCAGTCAACAACTCTATTGTAATTACATTTGTGGCCGGAGGTGGTGATTGATAGGGCTCCGATTGCCTGCCTACCAGGGCCAGCATCCTGCCTGTGTGCCAGTGTGGCCGTATCGCTGTCTCGGGGCGTGTTCCAATTCGAAATGTTGCCCCCTCCTCCGCGCCCTTGTCAACTGTACAGGTCACTTCCCAGATCTGATAGGATAGTTACTTGAGGGAGTATTAAAGTGGCATGGAGAAGTAGCTGTCACAAAGGCATATCCAGTCACCGCACGCTTGTCAAAGGGTGTAAGTGAGTAGAGGGGAAAGGGAGAAGGGTAGCTTTCTGGAACGGAACGAGTCCACATACCTCTGGGAATATCATAATGGAGTCTTGGTCCAAGTTGTTCTGTACAGCTCATCTAGCAGTTGCACAGCACTTACTTTGCCTCTCCTCCTACACTTCGGAGACTGTATTCCTACGTAACGCTACTTCTCTCTCTATCTCCCCTTGTTAGATCGTCCCTGGATAAGACCTTTGACAAGCACTGTGCTGAATGGGCAGAAAGCGTCAAGTTTCGAGAAAGAGAGAGATAGCAACTTCACTTGTTGGAACTTGAGGGGTCAGCCCATTTTTTCTATTCGTCTGTCTGTTCTGGCCCTTCAAAGGCTCACTGTGTGAATTCTGCTGAGCCCAAGTCCCCCCCCCACACACACACACAGACAAATGACACAATTCCTCAAATTAATATTTAAAACAATGCAATTAGTCGCCAAAAAGGGCACGGCAAAAGGTCACTGAAAATAACAGTCCTTGGGAAATGTCGCTCTTTGCAGAGCCCTCAAATCATTCAAAGTGGGCCCGCGAAATTGAAAAGAAAAAGGAAAAAAAAGATGATGACTTCTGATTGGGGACCTTGAACAGTGATTTCCTTAAGTAATGAGGGAAAATGTACTCCTCTTGAGGGGCTGAGATGCAGGGGTGGGGCGAGGGGCCCCCGGGGGTCACTGAGAACACACCCAGCCCCTTGGCCCTCCCTCCTTCTCCAATCACCGAGCGTTTCATCTCAGACAATCCAAGCCAGCAATGACATTTAAAAGTCATCATTAATATAAAAACAGTGCCCATAGGGGCCACACCATTTCTGTTCATCTGCCAAGAAACGTGTCACATATAAGGATTAGGGTGTGTGTGTGTGTGTGTGTATTGACTGAAGACTTCGCCATTAGGGAGCTTGTTTGTCAAAACAGGATGCCCTCGGCAGGCTAAACAGACCTGCTTCAGAGAGGAGACTTGGGGTAGGAGAAGTTCCCCTTCCCCTACTAGATCCTGCGTCTCAGGCGGCTGAGAGGACGCTGGGATCCTTCCAGATAATTACGCTATCTCCAATTAGACCTATCATCAGATATATGCTGAGTACGACCCGTTGAGGGAAAATACATGGAGAAAAAAACAGATAGGAGATACGATGTTTCATCGAGGGAGGCGGCTAGTTCCCGTCTGCAGTCTACACAAACTGAAAAATCGAGGGGGCACTGAAATGAGCTTGGATTAAATTAAATTAATGAGAGAGGGAGGACGATGGAGGAGAGAGAGAGAGAGAGAGAGAGAGAGAGAGAGAGAGAGAGAGAAGGGCTGATTCAACTGATCAAACGTCTGTCTCCTTACGCCGTTTTCGGCTCAGCCCACCAAGCGGGCTGATTAATTAGTGCTTGAATCATGATGTCATTATTCGATTCAAGCATACGGGGGCCTGCCACACCCCCTTGGGGCCTCTGCGGAGGACGGATTTGTGGGAGGCAGCATCGCAACAGCCTACCGTTGATGAGGAGGACTTTGAGATTGAGGAACAGGCCTCAGAATGTTATGAATATATTATTTCAACTAAATCACAATCTACTGTCTATTTTTAAGAGAGAAAAACAAAACTAACTTCTATTAAACTGTTCTCTTAAGTAAAAACTTTCACCGCAGGCATAACAATTGCAAAACACCCAGACAAAAACCTCTTCAAAATGCACAATTGATTGACATTCTTCCAATAAACCAATTCAGAAGTGTAGAAGGAAATTGAAAAGTAGTTTTCAATTCCAACACGCTTTCTAACAAGGCTGGAGGGCCTATTGCAATATCAATTGTCATCAGCAGTTAAAAGTTCAACTAAAGCGAGTCGCTGAATGCCCAAATGAATGAATTGCGACACTGTTTATGTGTGGAATCTGAACCATGTAAACCGATCCAACAAAAAGGAGATGACGGGTTATAATAATGCTACAGATAACAGGTGTGCCCCAGTGCCTGCTGGGATTGACAGGCCTCCGAGATCAGGCTAATGACTTCCTGAAGCCTTGACGAATCATGTGGCCGAGCTCAATCAGTGCCGGCCACTGTAATGGGTGGAATGAGGAGAGCGCCATGCCCACGCTGGCGTAAACAGTAATTTGTTTTCTCTCGCCTCCAACTGACACTCACTGAAACACGGTCTGGCAACACACCAAACCACTTGCTCGTGTGTGTGTGTGTGTGTGGGGGTGGGGGGGTTGACAGATCGGGGATATGTGAACACATGTGGCCGCCCCACCTGTCAATCAAGCAGCCTGTCGTTGCCAGGGGGGGGGGGGGAATTGCCCCTGCAAATTAGCATGTGGTAGCTAAGTCATGACGCAAGTGTAGGAACCAACGTCAAACTGAATTTAAATTCAATCTCAACACACACTGCAGAGAGAGTAATTAGCTCATGTTTATAGCAGATGCGGTTAAGTGATTTCATTAAATGATGTAATAAAGTCAAGACTCATGCTAGTTTTAATGATCTAGCCAATCTTTTTCCAGAGGAACTATCAGAGAGTTACATTAGATATAGCCCACGGATGAATTTTGAAAGAATATACTTGCTAATTTGACCATAAGAAGCTGATTCAAGTCAGAAGAACACATATTGACAGACGACATCGTGAACAATAAGCAACATACCCCCAAGCAATGGCCACTGGAACACCTCATCCCCTACAGATTCACACACGTGAACATGTGAAGTGAATTAATTCGACTTCATCGAATTAATACCAACACACCCAGTGTCCAGATGTTTGAGTTGATTGGATACTAGAGGGTGAAGTTGCTTGTGAAGATCTGTGGGACCACTTTGCCGTACGTACTTGTTTTACGTTGACGCAGATTAAACCCCAAGTACCCTACGAGCAACCGAACCATGTCCGCTCCTTGGAAACTAGACTTGAATTTCATTCCAGTTGAACATTCTAAGCAGCTTCTGTTCACCTGATCCATATTGAAACTGACACTGAGCCAACAAATCTGACTTAGCTGAAAGGTAAAGGTTGTCGGCCTATGTACCTTTCTTCATGTTGGTCTAAATCCAACACGTCCTAGCACGTGTGCTTTTCCATTTGTTTTCTCTTAGCGTAAACAGACTTGATGTATGTGTCATGTGTTAATTTGACACTGCACCAACATTGTTCTGGTGTTTTGTATGCACAGTAATGTTGTGATGCAAAACAATGCACAGCCTTTGTAATCCACATTCAGTCAAAAGACTATTTATATATTTATAAACACAATGGATCGTTGTTTTGCCCAACTTCCCATCTCAGTTTGTCAGATATTTGATTCATTTTAAGGTAATCAGATTTGAATGATTGGCTAATCTGCTGTAACCGTCAATGACTACATCTGTCAGATGAGGCTGTAGCGGTAATCCAGGCCCAAGGGGGCCGCCGGAGGCCGTCAGGGCTGAAGACGGAGGCTGTTGGGTGAGGCTAGAGGCTGGGGATGAGGCTAGAGGCCACCAGGAATGAGGACGGGGCAGCAGGCTGTGGCTCATTCTGCTTTGTCACACTGACATTGTTTGGCCTCTCCTCCCTATCCCCCCCCCCCACACACACATACACACACACTTCCCCACTGCACCAATCCCCCGACCGTGCCTCCCAGTTGCTTCGGAGATGTTGTTGGCCAAAACGAACACCCCTCGCCCCGTGTCACACCACCCGTGACAACGTACACAGACACCCACAGAGCACTTGTGCACGCATGTTCACGTTTATTTAAAGCACAATCACAGTGGTCGGAGAGTGCACTCAAACACACACACATACACAGACTTGCGATGCCTCCAGAGCCGACGTGACTCAACTTGCCCTTGCTGTGACACAAAGTTTAATTGAGGTCGAGGAAAGAAACAAAAAGATGCCTCTCCTGGCGGATGAAAGAAAGGGCTTTCTTCCCTGTGCTTTGCCTTTGAGGCTGCCAAAAATCTAATGGCAGCTCCTGACAGCACACAGGAAGCAGGAAGTAGGGACTAAATATAGCCCTGGTGAAGTAAGGAAGACTCGCCAAACAGCGTCAGGAGTATCGTCTGTGAAGTTGATGCTTGTCACGTTATTTACGTCAACTGAACTGCTGTCCACGCACTCTTGGCCATGTTTGGGGACATGCCAACGTTCAGACAGAAAAAGGGACCGGATCTTTTTTTCTTTCTTTTTTTACCATGGCAACAAAATATTGGAAAACATTAAGGAAAAGTAGTCGGTGGTACTCTAAAATCCATTACATTTTAAAAACCAGCATGGATGCAAGCCCAGCAACCTAGACACCTTCCCACAACCCGAACATAACAAGAGTATCCTTAAATCAAATTTAAATGTATTAAATGAGAGTTGAATGCACTTCCATTATATTCATCCTTATCTACACAATTGCAAGTGTACTCAAAATACCAAAACATCATTGGATATTTGGATATTTATTACCGACTTTCATTATTAAGTATGGAATTATGTAAGTATGTTGGCACTTGTACTTTTTAAGCATACAGGGATGGACAGGAAACCAAGCGAACAATGTGAAAAGAATGCCGTTTTCCACAATAGCACAGTGATTGTCCCACAATGAGCACAAATCGATCTTGGCCGAGGCGCTAACGTGCTGGCGTCGGTAGAATGGCCTTTCCTCCGGCAGTCGCGACAACATTCGTAAAGGTGTCGCTCAGCCTTAATGTGAAATGAAGTGCTGTGTGGAGCTTCGATTGTATGACGGTGTCATTGTCGTATTGTTGGACGGCAATTGGGCCCTGATTCTCATACGAGAACAGTGGGGAAAAAAAACACTTAATCCATTTTGACCTCAATCAGTCGATGCTGGAAAATAACTATCAGACATGTACTCTCTCTTTCTCTCTCTGCACATTACAGTAAGCTGGTGGTATGTTCAAATGCAGCTGTGGGGGTGGAGTGTGTGTGTGTGCGTGTGTGTGAGTGTATGTGTGTGTGAGTGAGAAAGCGAGCTTGAGAGAGAATGGATTACACATTTTACATAAAGGTTGGTTGACAATCGGTTCAGAATGAAATCTCCCCTTGTGTGTGTATTTGATAAGGCTGAAAGGAAAATTCTGCAAGACAAATGTGGCAATATCCTCGTTTGGAATGAGGAAAAGGGGATGTTTATTGCGGGCGAAGAGAGAAGTGTTCCATATCTAACCGCTCCTCTGCTGTTTCATGAATACTGAACGCCTGCTTCACCCTGGCAAAAAAACATGAAAGTGTTGGCTTGACTTCTGATTTATCAAATAAAAAAATAAAAAAGATTAGGATGAGATAAAAGATAATATTCTTTTTATGTTTTCGGTCTTTCAGTAAAGCTCTAGTTGTTGCTGTATTCCATATTTGTAACATTATTTTACACTGCAATATAACATCCAAAGGATATTATATTGTATAATTATATTATATAAAACATAATTTATACAAATTACAGCTGGAAGCTGTACTGTTTACTTACATAATGAAGAAAGGGAAATTATTCAAATGTAGAATTAAAATAGTGAATCAATGCATATGTACATATTCCTTTTAATTAAGTAAATTAAGACACGTTTCTGGAACACTTTTACTGACAGACAAAAAGTAAGTACACTAATTGTTCCCCAATATGAGTGTGTGTGTTCGTAAAAATAGCATAAATATGATTGATAACATGACATGCATCCACATCCATCCACATGAACCTCTTATGACAAACAGTGAGTTAGGTGTGTTCATCTACACGTACAGCAGAGGGTGTTCAGTTGCCCTGAAGCCGAAAGTGGCACCGTTGATAACAACTGGATCAGAAGGTAAAGCCCTTCCCTCGTATACGCCTCCCTCACCTCTCCGGGGTACTTGACAACACGGTGTGGTTGCTATGGAGGGGGGGGGGGGGGGGTCACGTGCCCTGGGGACGACTCTTCTGTTCCTCACCAAGCTCTGCTGATGTGGGCAGGGTGGCACCATTCAAGACAGATTACCGTACACACACGATGCATGGGGACAGATTAAGCCTACGCACGGCAACTGGAGTGTGCCCCCCCCTCCTCCTCCCTCCCCCTCCTCCCTCCACTCCTTACACAAGCTCTCCCTCCCTGAGGCTCTGTAAAACGTGTGGGCGGCGCGTGTGTGTATTGCGTGGAGCATGTTGCTACCCCCCCTGCCACCCACCCACCCCCACCCTTTCCTCCACCACGGAAAAATACCCGGCTCTTACCTCACGCAGCCCTCTCTCCTCCCCACTCCCTGGGAGGGTGACACCACAGACTTGGAGAGGAGGCACGCCCATCTGGCCGTGATGGAGGGGAGTGGAAGTGTCTCCCCCAGGGACTGAGGACCCTGTGTTTTGGGGTGGGAGGGTGGGAGGGTGGGGGTGTGTGGGGGGGGGTGTGGGTGGTGTTGCGCTAGCAGCTAATTCGCTGTTCTCAAACAACCGTCGCTGAGTCACGCCACGGGAGCCTGTCAGTCGCACGCCGACGCGAGGTCAGGACATGACGAAGGGGGGTTGACAAAAAGAGGGGGGCGGCGGGGCGGCAGTGGAGTAGCTCTGCTTATCCCATGGGGTGCGTACGAACGACTTAGGGCGGCACGCCACAGGTCTGATTGGGAGGGTTGCAACGCTCGGTCCCGGAACGCCGCACTTCTCTCCGACATCTCGCCCCCCCCCCCGCTCCCCCCCCGAGCGCCTGAGATCCGGCAATCGCGGTGGTGACGCGAGGAGAAAAACAAGACGACTTTGAATATGCATGAGGCAACGTGTGGGCAACTAATCAAACGAGCTGTGACGCAGTACTGAATGAGTTACCCTTTGGAACGGAACTACCTACCAGAATTCAAAACAGAGAACTGAAAAACTGAGGATTGGGAAAAATAACCGAAACGACGTTTTTTTGTTTTTTAAGGACTCTGAAGTTCATATCAGGACTGCAGCCCAAAGAATATTCAATAGCACCAGTAAGGAATCAAAAACCAACTAGTTTAAAAGAGAGTGCATTTTGAATGGCCTATCCTTAGTACAGATATCAAGTATGCCTGGGCCCTTTCTACGACAAATGTACTGTGCCTTCCTTCCGGAGTATTCATACCTCTACAATACCAGCCTTGTTCACTTTGCGAGCTATGGGGAGGCCTTGTATGATGCGGTTGTTCCAGCATCCTCTAAGGAGTCTCTACCCCTGACAGTACGTTCACGCCCGAACCATCAAGATGGGTCTCGCGACACCACAGGACGCCGAAGACCACGACGGCTATCTCTCCCTCCGTCTCTCTCTCTCTCTCCCTCCGTCATCCCTCCTCTCCATCTCTCGTTTCACGGCTCCCTCGGTCCATCTCGCGGAGGCAGAAAGGGCCGCATTATCACACAGGGAAAAATGATCCCCTTCAAGTCCCCCAGCCACTGAACAAGGGCCAGTGATCACGGAGAGAGGTGTGTGTGTGTGTGTGTGTGTGTGTGTGTGTGTGTGCACGTACCGGAGTGAGAACGGTGAAAGTCGTGTGTGTGTTTGTGTGAGAGAGGGGGCGACACTGGGGAATGTGCACCTGCAATATTTCTCACTGGACACAGGCTCTCTTTTGTAGCGTCTCGTCCACCCTATCACAAGGGGGAATCTACTTAGGGTTTGAGGAGGAACATTAAAGAGCACCCTAATAGCTAGGTGTGGACTTCTTTCACTGGACCCTGCCCCGACATTTAAATAAGAAAGAACACAGCACTGATACCAAAATGGAGGCAGTTTGAGGAAAGGGGGGGGGGGGGGTGATAGAGCAGATCTGGCAATCTCACAAAACAGTCAAAAGTAAACAGAAGTCATAGCTCTCTGGAATCCATTTGTAGACATGAATAATGCCATGGGAAAGCCTAAAGTGAAGGGTAATAAGAAAGAAAAATGACCTCTCACAGGATAGCCTTATTGAGCGGTCCAAATAGCCATAATATATTGTCTTTTTAATCTTCCGTGGCATGTGGCCCTTGGTGTGTGATTGTGTGTGTGGGCGTGTGCAATGTCGTAAAAAAAAAGACAAAAAAAAAGAGATGTGTGCACATGTGTACATGTGTGCACTTGTGTGTGTGTGTATGTGTGCACGTGTGTGTGTGTGTGCGGTGTGTGTGTGTGGGTACGAGGTGGGGGAGAAAGTGTTCATTCCTATCATGTCTGGGACCTCCCACGGGTTTGTCCTGGCCCAGGATCAGCTCAGGCAGCTCATGGGAGGACAGTGGGAGGTGACTTCAGGGGGGTGATCCATCACTCCACCAAATTGACAATCCATCCATGGCAGTGACGGCCTCCATGCCAGATTGAGGGCAAGCCGTGACCTCAAAGCTTGCATATTTCTGTAGAGGAGGGGGCTGGTGTGAGAGGAGTGTGTGCGTTGCGGATGTGCTTGTGTGTGTGTGTGTGTGTTTTGCGGATGCGCTTGTGTCTGCGTGTGTTTTTGGGTGTGTGTGTGTGTATGTGTGTGGATTCACACATCCCAGATAACACTTGCCATTCAAGATAGGATTTTATCCTGCATCGGCTTGACCCTGACACAATTTCAAACATAACGCAGGAGGACCAAAATATACAGCCTTCTATCTCCTCTCTTTTATCTCCATCACTCCCTTTCTCTCTCTCTCTCTCTTTTTTTCTTTCTTCCTCGAGCACAATTAATAAGAAATGGAACGGGCCGACCGGCTTCCCAAAGGAGGACGAATGCCTCAACAATGGAGCCCTTCTTTTGTCAATGGCTGTATTGAATTCCCATGGAGGCCAGTGTGCCACATCGAAGGCCATCTCCAGTATCCCCTCCCTCCCTCCGTCCCTCCCTCCCTCCCTCCCCTCTTACTCTCCCTCCCTCTTGCTCTCCCTCCGTCCCTCCCTTCCTCTCTCTCTCTTATCCGCAAGGTCTGGCTAGGCTAATCTGCTCAACTGTAACATTTGATCCCAGCTTCGGCATGAATGCCGACTTTACAATACTTTGTATTGATTCGCGTGTGTGTGTGGGGAGGGGGGGGGGGGGGCACTCTAGAAGCTTGGTTGCCCGTACTGCAGGAAAAAGAGAAGAAGAGGAGGAGGAGGGGGGGGGGGGCAGTGTACCTCTCCTTATAATTGGACCGTCCCCATTTGCACCCGAATGTAGTATTAGGTAAACGTAATTAGATCCTTTTGTCTTTTTAGTCAAATTCACTTTCTAAACTCAAGTTGTAAATTGCCATGCGTGAATGAGGGAGCGATAGAACAAAAGAGGAAACGAGCGAGAGAGACAGGGAGGAAATGAAAGAGATAGCGAGACGGAGGCAGAAGGGGGGGAAACACTTTGGATATGCTGATAAGTGATTAATCCCCTTTCTTCTCTCATCGTGAGGCAAAATAGAGCATTGGACGGTATTGTTTTCCCAGCCACAGCAAGGTGATATCTGCGCGGTTGTTCTTCAGTTGACCAACCCCCTGCTATTGGGGCAGCTTTGTACTGCCAACAGCACTCGGGCTCAATTCATTCCATTTCACATGACATTGCGTTCATGTGGCAGACGCCGTCACCCAAAGCGACATGCAAACGGAGCATATGGAAAGTCCAACAGCAGATCACGGATCAGTTCTACAGTATTTCGGCGGTCAGAGTCAAGGTCTGTATCTACTAGCTGGTATTATTGACTCTTATTGACGTTAAATGCAGACTCTCCCTGCATGCCACACAACCTACTGCTAACAGCATACCTCGGAATTAGTGACCCATTGATCAAATAAAGTTCATGTTTGTAGGTCTGCCTGGGCCCGGTGTATTTATTCCAACCACTGAGTCCTTGCATTGACCCTTTGATTCCGTAAGGTGCTACGCTAACAAAGAACGCACCAAGGGCAGCGGTCTTGAACGGCCGGCGGGTGGCCAGGGGGGACAGAGAGTGTGTTATGTCACCGGGCAGGGCAGTCTATTGGCTCCGAGAGTGACTCGCATTGAAACACGAGCCGTGTAGCCTTGTGTCAGACCACAACAACGGAACACAACACGACAAGCTCATCAAGGGAAGGCCCCCTGAACTGACCCGGCAAAGGAGAGAAGAAGATTTCTTTCTGTATTTTTACGGGGGGGGGGGGAAACCCCCCACTAGACTTTGTCAAAACAAGAAGCGGCTGTGTGAACCGCGCTGTCGAAGCACGCAGCGCGAACCCCGTTTTTTTTTACCTTCAAAAACCCAGCGCTGTGCGGGGTCCGCAAAATCTCTCCGTCCAATTTGCGTAGGAAGCGCGTATCTGCAGATATAGCAATAAGTCACCGCAATTACAGGAGAGGGGTTGGAAGGGGTCCAATCACAGGACCGGAAGGAGGAAGGACAGCCGGGCCACCCGCTTCGACACGCCCGTACGCTCCGCTGTACCTCTGACAGAGAGCTGACACAAGCAATCCTGCACAGCGCCCGGGATTTACATCACCCACGCCGGTGTCATCATGCAGCGCGTACCGTACAGTAGGCGGCCTGCCTCCTCTCTAGCCCCCCAGTATAGCTTGTAACATGTAGCTTACCCTGACATGTAAAAGAACATGACGCTATATGTGCATCCATTACGGCTCTTGGCATGGGATCAATCGACGCTCCTTAATTTGTTTATATTTCACAGTGTGTAAAAGGGAAGTGAATAATTGATGGGGGCGGGGGGGGTTATAAAGCACGGCTTTAAGGGCCGTCTCCTTCGCGGGCATATTTTTGGACCCTCGCTTAACCGCCCACTCGTAGATGCGAGGCCAAAGGCCGTTCCGGAGTTTTTCCGCTAAGATTCCACTTTCGGCAGGGCCGAACGCAGCTCCGTCTGGAGGGGGGGGGGGGGGGGGGGGGGTCAGTCGGTGATATTTCTCCAGCCCCAGCCCGCCAGGCGCCACACACACACACATTAGAGCTCCTAATGTAAACTAACATCCACCGCCACTTGGACCCCC